>NC_060210.1:18662500-18680000 GCF_021130785.1 Homalodisca vitripennis
GTTAATTGGAAAAACAGAATGTTAATAAATACAACAAAAATCACAATGTTTTATATTTATTTGTGACACTAACACAACCTAGGGTAACTGCTGCAAACTGGATTTTGAATTGTTTTTTGTCACAGACATAGTTGTATAATATCAATGTACATGGCACCAGGTCTAGAAACAGTGAAATATTTGGGACTTTTTCATTGATCACAAACTTAAATGGGACCATCATATGATGATTTAGGAAGAGAAGCTGAGAAGGAAATCAACTATGGTCCTATACCACAATGGAGAAGTTTGTCTTAAGGGCCAACACTTGATACAGCTTTACAGAAACGTGTTGAAAGCGTGCTGAGGTTATGGGATATTACATTTTGGGGGGGTAACATAATCCAGCGGTAAAAAAGCTTGTAATTATGTGTCCAAAGGCAAGCTTTACGTATAAATTTATTCGAGTTAATGAAGAGGGACATACTAACCTATATTTTTTCTGGAGAATGGGTCTGCTTACTTAGAGCAATATACACAAGTTATGTTGTCTGGATGTATGTACATGCAAGAATTGTAGCATGTTTCCAATAGTAGACTGTTTAAATAGAAGTAACGAGATTTGCACAATATATTACACTTGAATTGCCAAAACTTGAACAAGGGAAACGCAGCAGAATCCAACTCTGTTATGTTGGGTCCACAATTTTATAATCGAAATAATTAGAAATTTTGGTAATAGGCAAACGTTATATGAAAAGAAAAACCTAAATATAAAATGAAAAGTATAGCTTTTTTTATAAGTTTAACAAACATTTCATTCTGGTGGATTTATATTATGTATCTTAGGGTGCTATTTATATATTTTATTTATGTTATATAATTCTTGATTGGTGTACTATTGTTTGCTAACGTAATAAATTTTGGTAAATAATTACATCCCGAATTATCTTGTTAAAACCAAAATAGTGCTTATTTTGTTTTTTATGTCTGAAATATTTATTAGGAAGTAATGAATTGAGTTGCTCTTGCATTTTATTGTTCATTAATGGCAAAGTTTATATTGTTAATGTTCTTCATCAGAGTTTTATATTTGTTGCGTTATGTTTCCTATCCAGAGTTTATATTGTTGGTTATGTTCTGTTCAGAGTTTATATTGTTGTTATTGTTCTTGTACAGAGTTTATATTGTTGTTATGTTCTGTCCAGAGTTTTATATGTTGTTATGTTATTCAGAATTTACTATTTGTTTTACGGTTTTTATAGTTTATTATAATAGTTGTTATATATTAATATTATTGGTGTAAAATTTGTTGCTTAAATTAATTATGGAATTCCTATTCTAAGTTTAGTAAAGTTTAGACCAGAAAGTATTTCTGCATACCAAACAGAAACGTAAGACGCTGGGGAAAAATCGGTACATGGTCTTGACTAGTGTGATAAGGCATGAGAGCTGTTGTGTGCTCTAGTGGTAATTATTCTTTGTTTTATATTTTATTTGTTAATTATAACAGTCTTTTTGCATAATGAAATTCGTTCAGGCATTGTCAGTGTTCTGTTTTTTCTTTGATTGTTATTGTTAATTTAGATGTAAGATTCCAACCTATTTATTGTTATTTTGGGTATAATACTTCTATTTAATTGTTATTGCTTGTTTATACAGTATTATATTTATAAACTATTTCTCTATATATTTTAGGTTGAATAGATGTAATATAGAGTACTGAGAATGTATAAATAGGTAATATTATTGGTTATAGTAATTCAGCATGCAATTTGGAACTATTGAATATGTAAGTAGGCACATAGAATGAAAATTGTGTTTACATTGCTGAGTAGTTATAATTGCCCACACACAGGCCATTTCCTGGTGTCTGGGTTATCTTTGCATGTAAATTATAGTGTACATTACCCGAATAAAGGATTTCTGACTTCTGGACTTCTGGACAACACAACACACACACACACACACACACACACACACACACACACACACATGTAAATTTATTCTTACAAGTGTGGCATTATTTATATTTATCAATGTAATATGGTAAAATAAAAATATAACTGTAAACCGAAAAATTGTAACTCTGTATGCATGATTATTACTTAGTAATACAAATGTAAAAATATACGAGCATATTAACAATAATAAGCAGGCTTCTTCATTTTTTGTGTGACAACTTTTGAATATCAATACAATACTAGCAAGATTATCCTCGGATGACCTTAAGGTTATGTTACCATTGATACTGATGTATCTCTTTGTCTGCAATATGGAAATTTTCATCTTCTGTGAATACATAGTCATTATTAAATATTTATTACACGCTTAAAACGGGAAATACAGAACTTTAATTAGTGGTAATACTTATCCTTAATTCATTCCAAGTTTCTCTTAGAACACAAAATATTTACTGGTAAATAAATGTAATGCCTTCAACTTTATTTCATAAAAGAAAAGTTGAAACGTATTACTTTACCTAAATTAAATTATATAAAAGAAAGTACTTAGAAGATAATTAAATTAAAGACATCTGCGATAAAAATTGTTTACAGATGTGATGAATACAGAAGGGTGTAGTAATGAAACACCAAAAATAATGAATCTCTTATTAAAGCTTTGTTTGGAGCTTTTAACGAATCAAGCGGTATCTTTATGTTAACTTTAATTGCTTTCTTTATCAGTGCGGTTTTATGTTCAATACAGATTGCTTAAAACTCGTTATAAATTTAAATATTTCAGAAAATAATGCATATATATATATATATATATATATATATATATATATATATGTATAAACATTGAATCACAAAAAGTTATTGAAACTAAATTAGGCTACTGGTACTTACTTATACAAATTTAATGAATGTAAACAAGTTATTTGACATGTATTTGGTTATCCGATCATATAATAGTTTGGTTATTTAAACACATATGTGAAAGAAACGGCTAAATACAAAATAGTAAGGGCTCTGTGGTGTAATGGTAGCACATTCACCCGGAAAGTGAGAGATACGAGTTCGAGTCCTGGCGGAGCAAGTACTTTTTGTGATTCAATGTTTATTGATATTATATATATACATCATCACTATTTATATATATATATATATATATATATATATATATATATACAATTTGTATATCATCACTACAGTCTAGCTAATACCCGTGCTTTCGCTCGTTATTTTAAAACAATTATTATACTACTTAGTAAAAGCTCTAATGATGAAATTACAAGCGAGTCCTGTAATATTTTTCGAAGGCAATTACATCAGTTAAATGTTATTTCATAAATATTAAGAGGATCAAAGTTTATCCACACTATTGGATCATGTTTCGCACGTATAAGGGAATTCTTGGTTAGAATTATTTATATTTCTGTTGTCACGTTTTGTTTTTATCAAGAAATACAAATACAAAGGTATCAGAAACCCAATTCTGTCAAAAAGCGTTTATTTGTAGCCCTTGTCATATACTTCCGGTATAAGATATTTCCATTGCCATAGTAGAGTTTTTTTTTGTCTCGATGAAGAAAAGATGTATAGATATTTAGTCTGAGAAGTCTACTTCGGTTAAAATATGTATACTTCCTGCCATTTATAGACCTACTCACTTATTGTGTCACAGTTGTTTACGGCAAAACTTATGTACCTATGTAGCTCTAGAAAATCTACGTTGATCAAAAAGCGACTACCTCTGGCTCTTGTAATCTACTTTCGGTCTAAAATATTTCCAGTACCACAGTTGAGTTTGCCTTGTTGTACCGATGAAGAAAGTATGTATATGTATACTTTGTATACTTTCATGTATATGTACACACATACATACATACATATATATATATATGTATATATATATATGTATATATATAAATACATACGTAGGATTAAGAAGGGTTAATTACTACCTACTTACTATCTACGTCCGGTATAATGAGAATATTCTCATAAATTTCTAGCATCACACCAAATAATAGTTTAAAGGGTTTAGCGTTATGGATACATACGTAGGATTAAGAAGGGTTAATTACTACCTACTTACTATCTACGTCCGGTATAATGAGAATATTCTCATAAATTTCTAGCATCATTCCCAAATAATAGTTTAAAGGGTTTAGCGTTATGGAAGTCTTGTTTTGTTTAGGATTATAGTTTTATAAAACATAGATTTTTGAAGCATATTAGTGCTCATTTCTCTGTTCTTTGTTATAAACCACTTTTAAAATGCCAAATCACAATGTCGAGGAAGCCTGAAGTTAAGATAAACTTACGTGAAAACATCGCAGTTTTGTTCACTAACTTTGGTTTAATAACAGTATTTGCAGTGCATTAGATGTTTTTAATTTACCACTGTTGCAACCTGGCATCTGAATGATGAAGCTCTCAGAAGATTGGAAAAATAATGCAATGAGTATTTGACAATAATAATTAGCATTGGTCTATCCATTTTCAAAATGAATGCCCAGAAAGACATTTTACGAGTAATTTTATTTATAAGGGTGACATCACATTTAAAGGTTGTAGAAATATCAGGAACCGCTCCTCATTCCTGAATTAATTGTTGTAGGAAAATATAATCATACGAACGGCAGACGAGAATTAAACGTTTTGGTAACATTTTTACATGTTACCGGTACTTATTTCTACTAACGTCTTGAATCCTTATGGCCGTTCTTGGGGAATCGCACATAAAAATAGATATACAGGAGGCCACAAGAGTTAAAAATGGAAATTTCGTGTCCTTAAGTAGTTTATAAAATTACACGTATATTTTATTTCACCTTGTAAAAGTATGCAGGAGTAATTTTTAATAAAAACGAGAAGCCGATCCCCTTTTATGCCTTATTCTGCCCATCCTCATGGGCCACTGGCCTGAGCGAGGATCTCATAAAACAGAATAAGGGGGAGAGTCGATACAGTACAAGGTCGATGGTACTGATAAAAAGTGAAATGGTCAAAGACAGTATTCGGACCTGCGCTATCTCTAACTCAGTCTCAAAGTCCAACGTCTTAGACCACTCAGCAATCTGCATTCCCGGATTTCATTCGATTAAATCCAAAATATACTAAAATTGCTATCATACGTTATTTTTTTATACTAAAGGAGCAATGTTAAATTTTAAAACAAATTTAATCGCTTTAAAGTGCATGCAGCAAAATTTAAATAGCACAAAACTTCTCTCTTAGAAGCTATCAACTATCATCTATACAAAACAATAAGTGGAAGAAACAGTAAGCAAATAAGTCAATCAGATCTTTTACTGTAATACATGTGACATTATGGTTATAATATTAAACAAAACTTTGTGTCCCTCTTATGTTTTCCGATGGATATACTAGGCATTTTTAATTAAAAAAGTTTAAATAAATGTATATCAATTCCTAATACTTGTTTAAAACTTTATATTCATAATGCAAAAACATGGTATGTTTGCTCTATTAAGAAAGAAAAAAGATTACTTTAAGTCCTACTAAAAATCACATCTCTCATGTATTACTATAATTTTAATGCCATTAAGCGCTTAATAACCAGTAGGTTACCATTAAAGATAAACGCTTAAAGGTTACTGTTTGTGTAAGGTTTACGTAAACGGGAGTGATGGAGAATTAAATTCAACTTAAATTTATGTAGGTCTCGAAATATTTTGATGTAATACATTTATTTTCCTTTAGCACCATAACGAAAGTGCACCTCGTCTTATAAGTACCTTTGCGCTACCTCCGGAGTGGTAGAATATTTTGTATGGGTAAGATTGGGGATAGGGACCGTCTCCTGTCGAGATCCATGATGTAGAATTAGGGCACTAATCTCAAGTCTTGTCCCCCTGGAAGAAGGGCCAGCTCTGAACCAGCCTCTCCTGTCAAAGTTGGCAGGGGGTAGCATACCATTATGTCTTGGTTAGCAAGAACATTTACTAGACACCTAGGGAACGAACCCACAAACTCCACAGTCATCTACCGCAGTAGACTACACCCATCGAATCACCCTTGCACCATAGAATTTCGAAGTGATGTGTCCAGGTTAATAAGGTTGCCCAGAATTAAGTGATACATCGGTTTTGCTGTTAAATGAAAAATGGCTTTATTCTACGTCTCTAGAAGCTAGAACCATAAAGTCCTCTCTACCACTTAACCACAGTGCCCAGTGTGGGTTCAACTGGAAGGTATAAACCAACCGGAAGTGACCCTGCTTAGTAATAATATAAGGCTTTATGACAGATCCATTCTGAATCTGCCATGCAAAAAAAAAACCTCGTTATATATCTGGGGAACTGTTGTCACTGTCAACCTGTCTGCATCGTTGATATGTTTGTCTTTGTCATAACAATGTTGTCACTGCTTCGAGCATTGAAGGTAATTGTTAGGTTGGAATTTTCCAGGATTGTATAACTGAGTGGCAATTATATTTATAATATGATCTTTTATATCAGATTAAAGGAATATCTATTCTGAAACTTTAGTTGACATGCACACAAAACCGTGTCATGTCTTTGTGGAAACTACTGTCACTGACAATTTATCATCCTCGCTGATATGTTTGTCCTTGACATAACAATGTTGTCACTGCTTCGAGCATTGAAGGTAATTGTTAGGATGGAATTTTCCAGGATTTTATAACTTATACTAATAAAATGATTTTTTATATCAGATTAAAGGGATGTCTATTCTGAAACTTTAGTTGCCATGCACAAAAAACCGTGGCAATTATAGTTGTAATATGATCTTGTGGATGAGATTGAAGAAATATATATATTCTGAAAGTTTAGCTGCAATGCACAAAAGACCGTGACATATCTCTGTGAAAACTATTCCGCTGTTCACTGCAAACCGCTTTTCCTTTTTATGTTGCAATTACAATGTTGTCTCTGCTTTTAACGTTTATAAGAATGTTTTTACGTTTTTAAACATACATTTTGGTAGTTTTATTTATTAGATATATATGTTGTGATAATTTTAAGTGTCTTTTAGTGTATTATTATTATTATTGCAGATAGTGGATTAGCTGTACTAGTTTCGTATCAATGTACCTAATTTTTTATCAAGTATATTTTTTAGAAATATTAGGATGGGTTTTAAAGCCTATTTGGTCATGTATTTATTAATAGAAAAGTTAGAGTTACAAAACAATAAATTATTTCTGCCATATTTTAGATTTATCTCATATTATAATACAAATACAATTAGAGAATGATGAGAAATATTTATTTGTTTATATAACAACTACAGTTAGAGAAATAAAGTGTTTTAAAATGAGAAAACTGCAAATTCTTAGGGATCTACGTTGAAATCTGGATGTGTTTTATAATATAAAAATTGCAAATAATTGATTAAAAACAGTGGGTATCATACCGAGCAGTAAGCCATACGCCATATACAGTATAATGCTAATGCGATAATTCATATAAGGATAGTTCAATGCAACTGATTAGGGTTCTGATAATTCTGAGGAAAATGTGCAGTACTTTTTAGTTAGCCATATAGTTACCTTACCTAACTAAGTTTTTAGTTTAGGAATAGATTAGTCTGATTTTTTTTATATTACACTAGCACACACTTTAAATAATACTTTTCAACCAAGCCCTGTTCAATTGACAATTAAACAAAATTAACTTGTACCATTACTACCTTTACTACTGATTATTAGTGGTTATGTTGAAGAATGAGACTATAGTATACATTAAGAAGTGTTCATATGACAAAGATACACCTAAATAAAAAAAAAAAAAAAACTGTATGCTCTGGCCCAAAACCATTCTCCAGACATCGCGCAACATACGCCTTATTTCTGCTACCTTCGATAACTCTCGGCCACTATCTTTTGTATATAAATAAATCGCTGCAACAAATTACATTAGAATATAAGCGATGTAAAATAACAACACGAGAAGGCCCAAATGTTAACGCTAAATCTGGAGAGGGAAGAACCATTGTAATCGAAAGTTCAGACTTCTCATAGATTAGTTAGTGACCTTAAACAAGCAACTCTTCTTTTCCGCTCCACTTATATCTTAAAGCAACTTGACATTTGCTGGATGTTAGATGAGAATGAATCAGCAACGTGACGATCACGAGTTTCATATATACAGGCTCGTACTCAGACCGGTCTTTCGGACAATTCTATCGGGGCCCGGGCCCCTGAGGGTTTCTACATGTTCCGGGGCGGGCGGCGGTACATGATGGGGCCCACCAAAACTGAATACGCCCCTGGGTGTATACGAGTATGTAGAACAGTCAATGGATCTCTTGGGTGACGATCAACATTTGAGCAACACATTTTTTAATATTTTTACTTATTAGATAAAAATCACATAGCTGTGATGTTTGGCTTTATTCCAATTATTTCATTCTAACGTTGCTTTGTTCACTTTAATTGGGAACAGATTAGAATAAGTGACTTTGTATCAAGGAATACCGCGGAACAGCGGGTTTAAGATGCTGTTTCAACCAGTAAACAACCTTCATGAGCGTATTGCTAATTTTATTATAATGTATTACAATTTGTGTTGGTCATGCCAGATTCTCTTCGATAACAGTAATAGTGTAAGACAGATTGTGAAACACATTAAGCGAAGTGACCAGAATACTTTGCTCTAATAACGAATATACTACGTTTAGGCTAGAAAATTGTAATAGTAGGGTTATCAAAAAAGCACGATTAAGTTATAAAACAAGAGGGAAAATTGTATTGCTTGCATTAAATTTACAGTTTTATCGTAAAATTGAGTGCTAAATTTGTCCTGGTACGAAAGAGCTAAAATGCAGGGTTCTCACTAAAAATATTTGAAGTAAACTTTAAATGAACTTTTATATACGTATTTTATTCCTGTACGCCTGTTTTCGTCATGTACTAATATAATGATCGATTATAATTGGACTCGTTTAAAATAGACTAATTGTGGGATTAATTAAAATAATTAGTGATATAAATTTAGGAAATACTCAAATACGTATTAAATACGTATATACATTATTTGTCATGGTCAATTTAAATTAGTTTGATCTATTTTAGCGTTGTTCGGTTTGTTATCACAATCCTTAACGCTGAGCGCTCCCTGTGCCACTTTCTGTCGATAGATAAAGATGGTTAATTCTGTGAAACTTATAATTGAATCGTGATTTGTTAAAAGGGCCCTAGTCCATTTGGTAAAACTTTCAGGAATTAATAAAAAAACCATCTTGTTTGGAAAATATTTACTTTATCTTTTATATCTTTTTAGTTATATTTAGTTTATTACTATTTTTTATTACTGAAACAATAGATATGGTGTTTTTTGTTCATTTATATTACTTTTTAAATTATTTAAAACTATGGACTTGTGCCCTTTTAACAAAATGCACTAAAAAAGGATAAAAATAAACAATTTCTGACCAAACTTATGCTTTTATTGCTTACATTAGTAGTTTGGTATATCATTTGGATTATAAATTAGTCAAATTAAGAAAATAAACATTTAATTTTATTTTAGAAAATATTTTTGAGTCACAGTATTAGTTGGTCACTTTTTAACGTGTTATAAGGTCTCAACCTTTGGTACTCAAATCTTCTTCTTCAGCTGTTCCAATGAGCCCATTTACAATTTCATTATAAAATTCCAGATGTTCTACTGGTACATACTGAAGAGCTTTCTTGATGTCATTGGCCTTGGCTTCCTTCAAGGGAATTTTCCCTCCCAGGTATGCAAGTCTGGTTGGAGCTGAAGGCGTACCTGATTGAGCAGACATGAAAAATGTTTGCTTGTCTAGGCCATTAATTCTGGGATAGGCCGTGATGTACCCTTTTAAGTCTGACCTATACACAAAGTGGTATAGTTTACTAATACCAGAGCAAACCTTACTCTCTCTTTTCAATTGTTTCGTCTCATCAGAAGCTGTGTGGAGTTTGTAATGCTTGCCCCACCAGTTTTTGAAATTCAATATTTCATCACAGTTTACATTCTTAACAAAAAACATTCCTGGTATGCTGCTTTTAACAATTTGCTCCACAACTTCATAGGGGGTGAAGAGTCTGTTATATTTCTTAAGTTGCCTTTCCACAAGATCGAAATCTCGGTCACATGGTAGAAAACTATGTCCCCTTACAGGAAAGAATTGCTGCACTTTTGAACACTGATTAGAATCTGTTAGATACAACAAAAATCATATTTCCTCTTCTTTGAAATATTATTTTCAATTGCAACTTCGTCATTTAAAACAGGAAAACCGTCGTTTGACATGTTAAACACAAAACATTTGACAACAAAAGCAAGTTATGCAGAAGGTTAGTCTGGAACAACAATTTGGGAATGGGAAACAGCTGATACACAAACTAAACAACACAGCTGGAGACAGTGCTGCCAACAAACGTTTTGTTAAAGGGGCACAAGTCCCGGACTAGTGCCCTTTTAACAAAACTTTCAATACCAAACAAGCTCTGTAGCTTATGCTATGTGGTGGATTTGTGCCTTTCTAACACAGTTAGATGAATCTATGTCTGAAGAATGCAAAACAGTGAAAAAGTGAATATCTAAAAAAAATGGAGTAATGCCCTTTTAACAAATCGCGATTCTATTAGACTGTTGCGGGAATGATAGCCATAAATGCAAGTATTTACATGTAAACCATTAGGCCGCCGGTTTGTAATGAAATCACAGATAGGAGTACCAGATAAAACACATTAGCAGTTAAACTGATAGTAGCGTGACTGTCGCCAAGCAATCAGCTGGGCTGTAATGAACCGGAAGTACTTGTCACCTTCACCGGATATTGTGCCCAGTTGACAAATTCGTAAGTTGATGAATCACTTCAAAGACTTGAATTCTACGCGTCAGAATATTTTGTGATGACAGCAATCTGTTTTACTGACAATGCATGAATTATACGCGATATAACGTATTATATAGTATTTAATATTTTAATTGTATTCGAGCATATTAGAAGTCCCTTTAAACTATATTTAAAGTGACGACAATCTCATTAAATTATACACTTCTGCAAAAATGTATATTAATCATAACTATTATTTAATTGCATGTGCACTGTGTTGCTGTTCAAAGGTAAATTATATATATATATATATATATATATATATATATATATATATATATATATATATATATATATATATATATAATTATTATAATTATATATATATAATTGATATATATTTTATATAATATTTTATTTTATATATATACCGATATTAACAAAATATGTTTAATTTATCAGACGAAAAAAATCACTTCATGGCGTTTTTATATTTGATGTTATTTTAGTATTCATTAATTTACAGCTGTTAATTATGTATTTTTAATGCTCAGTAATGACTAGTATTACATGTACCATGTAATATTCCTTACATTTCATATTCCAAAATTCATAATACTTCATTCAGTGTACCCTATTATACATTTTTATTTATTTTCGTTCAAGTACGTACACTAATAAAGTAACTTTCATAATTCGTTCTAATTCAGTCTTAAGGAGTTGTTTTAAAGCCTACATTAAATAATTATTATGTAATGATAAATTTGAGTATGTTTCATTAAGTTGTATCAAATAGTATATCAATCTATTTTCGAATATATTTGTTTTGCCAATGAACGGTTTTTTAAAATGCGATGGCTTTTATTGTTATGTATAAAAAATTTGAAAAAATTGAGTTTCTGTACTTGTCAACAAATATCAGTATTTAAACACCCAGTGTAACGTTTATGCTTTTAAATAATATGTTATTACCAAACCCAGCGAAGTCTAAATTCAATAAAATTGGGGTTTTAGTTTATTTTTAATATATGTAGGAAAACGTACAATTTACTGATTAAATACCGTATTGCAGCGTCTGTTAAATTAGCGGGGCTATTTCAGTACAGTTATTTACTGTTTTGTTAATATATTTGTGCTACACTGGTAGGTTCCAGAAATACAGTTTGACTATAAATTCAGTAAATTTGAATCAATTCATATAATTTTAAAGATTTTCTAGTAGTAAACCGGCGAAATATAATGATCACGTCTAAGTACCGAAATGATAAATTAAATGCGTTAGTAATTGCGATTTATAATAAATTCTGGATTAGTGGTAGAGTTACTGTTCAAATCGCATGCCCGCATTAAATGCACATCGTGTAACCGTCTGTCATTAGTTACAGATGATTAGTCTTGTAGAGACAAAATAATAATTGTAATATATTTTATTGCTGGTCAATTAAATATATACATCGCGACTGTGCATCATTTAGAAATATTGTTGAAGTAAAATGGTCTTTGAGCAACCTAACTAGAATTGTGAACAAAATCCAAGTTTAGATCCTTTTAGAACAAAAATATATATTTCTGTAGATTTTTATAAAATTTCTAGCATCAAGGGGGCAAATAAGTAGTTTGTGACGAAATACAGTAATATATTCGGTCATCCCTTTCCTAAAATAAGCTTAACAGTAAAGTTGCTGAACCAATTAGGTTTTTCGAACTGCCAATAATTATTTTTAATTCCTCAGCAGCTGGCAGGCAATATGCATAAAAACGATTAGAATATAATGTAAATATAAGGGTAATCATATTAAATAATGTTTTCAGCTTTTTATCGTTGTAACTTTATTTGTTATTTGTTGTGTTACTATTGTACTCTTTTACTGTAAATGTTTAAGCTATTCATTGTGGCACAAGTTGTTCTGAAAATATGTAACTGACATTTTTATTTGTTTTCCTATTTTTATTTAAACGTATTTAAACCACTCAATATTTTTTCACAAATTCATTTTTCTGTTTTTCTTAAAAATCTTATTTTTAAGAAATATAGTCCTTCGCATATAAAGAATACATAATTTTACTCTGTAAAGCCCTTTAAAACAAAGCAAAACTCATTTTTACTCAATTTAATTCTTATAATTTCATGTTAAAAGGATTTTTCAGTGTATATAGCTTCGAGGTGATTTTGACTAAGCACTTTATGAACAAACCGATCCGTCAAAAGCAGAATCCATTTACTTAATGGATTATTTGCTCCTGTCAGCGTAAGAGGCAGCAGCTTCACTTGAACCTGTGAACCAGACGATGGCGTTTGAAACTTATCAAATACTTAGTTATATTATGAAATCAATATCGCCCGGCTTAAAAATTTGATTTAATAAAATAAGCAATATTATAACATACTTAGCTAAATTTCTCTTCTAATGTAGTAAGCTTAGTACATTGTTCCACAGGAATTCATGTTTAACTTACATAGTAAATGTTAAAACAGTCAGTCATTCCATATAACACATAATTTCTAAGGTAAAAATATGTACATATATATTTTTGTCACTGTAAATTTATTTCACTACCCAACTGGAAGAACGTAAAATATGACGAAATTATTTTAGTAACGCGTCTTATTTGGTTTAGAATTAATTGTTAATTTTTTTCGTGTAAAAGTTAAAAAAATATATTTGTAACAATTAGTTGCATATGTGTTATTAATTTTTAAATTGTCACTTGATTTTATTCAATAATCGTATATGAAATGACAGGATAAGTTTTATCCGCAATATTTGAATTAGAATTGCTGTATTCTTATTTTCTTGAATGTGTAAAATAATGACTTTGTTGGGTTACTAAAGAATAATTATACAAAAAACTATTTAATAAAATTAAATTGCACTCAGGAAATAGTTACAATATTATTACTTTCATTTGAAGGTAGTTCAATATGTACACCTCTTCCTGCATCGCCCATCAATGTGATAATAGTGTGTTTGAAGAAAATTCAAAAACAAACAAATCGATTAGGTTCGAGAAAAAAACTAGATTATTATTATGTATAACACAAATACGAGTAGCTGTAGTTGAAGCTAATTGTAAATGTCATCTTGAATACCTTCTATTTAAAATAAGGAGTAACAAATTTAATAGACTCATATGTATGTTAGAGATTTTCTCAATACTAATCAAAATTCACCACTAATTTCCATCCAGACAGCTAAATTATTCGTTTATTAATAAAATTATACAAAGTACTTCTCTATAAAATAATAAATCGTTCATATTTCTGTTTCGTCCTTATTAAAGGTGTGATTTCAAAACTTTATTTAGAATAAAGTGTATCATAGAGATACTCACCTAATTTATTGTAATCTAAAATTTGTTTTATGCTCCCCAGTTTTATACATTTGCACTACAAAGCTGGTGTTGAAAACATTAGCCTTTACATAACTGAGCTGCTCTATTGACATAAATTACAGCCTCTACAGTCAGGACACGTGATCTACACACCTGTTGTCAGAACACACGCGGGCAAGTTGTTCATCAGCAACCGGATAGTGCCACGTGACAGATTGCTTTCACCCCCCAAATCTATCATATCTTTCCCCTTGTTTAGATGTATGGTGAGTAGTTAGGTCACACGTTGTTCATCACCTACCGGATAGTGTCACATGACAGATTGCTTTCACCCCCCCAAATCTATCATACCTCTGCCCGTGTTTAGATGTATGGTGAGTAGTTAGGTCACACGTTGTTCTTCACCTACCGGATAGTGTCACATGACAGATTGCTTTCACCCCCCCAAATCTATCATACCTTTCCCCGTGTTTAGATGTATGGTGAGTAGTTAGGTCACACGTTGTTCATCACCTGCTACTGGATAGTGTCACGTGACAGTTTGCTTTCATCCCCCTAAATCTATCATACCTCTCCCCGTGTTTAGATGTATGGTGCGTAGTTAGGTCACACGTTGTTCATCACCTGCTACTGGATAGTGTCACGTGACAGTTTGCTTTCATCCCCTAAATCTATCATACCTCTCCCCGTGTTTAGATGTATGGTGCGTAGTTAGGTCACACGTTGTTCATCACCTGCTACTGGATAGTGTCACATGACAGATTGCTTTCACCCCCCCAAATCTATCATACCTTTCCCCGTGTTTAGATGTATGGTGAGTAGTTAGGTCACACGTTGTTCTTCACCTACCGGATAGTGTCACATGACAGATTGCTTTCACCCCCCAAAATCTATCATACCTTTCCCCGTGTTTAGATGTATGGTGAGTAGTTAGGTCACACGTTGTTCTTCACCTACCGGATAGTGTCACATGACAGATTGTTTTCACCCCCCAAATCTATCATACCTCTGCCCGTGTTTAGATGTATGGTGAGTAGTTAGGTCACACGTTGTTCATCACCTACCGGATAGTGTCACGTGACAGTTTGCTTTCATCCCCCCAAATGTATCATACCTCCCCCCGTGTTTAGATGGATGGTGCGTAGTTAGGTCACACGTTGTTCATCACCTGCTACTGGATAGTGTCACGTGACAGATTGCTTTCACCCCCCAAATGTATCATACCTCTCCCCCGTGTTTAGATGGATGGTGCGTAGTTAGGTCACACGTTGTTCATCACCTGCTACTGGATAGTGTCACGTGACAGTTTGCTTTCATCCCCCTAAATCTATCATACCTCTCCCCGTGTTTAGATGTATGGTGCGTAGTTAGGTCACACGTTGTTCATCACCTGCTACTGGATAGTGTCACGTGACAGTTTGCTTTCATCCCCCTAAATCTATCATACCTCTCCCCGTGTTTAGATGTATGGTGCGTAGTTAGGTCACACGTTGTTCATCACCTGCTACTGGATAGTGTCACGTGACAGTTTGCTTTCATCCCCCTAAATCTATCATACCTCTCCCCGTGTTTAGATGTATGGTGCGTAGTTAGGTCACACGTTGTTCATCACCTGCTACTGGATAGTGTCACATGACAGATTGCTTTCACCCCCCAAATCTATCATACCTTTCCCCGTGTTTAGATGTATGGTGAGTAGTTAGGTCACACGTTGTTCTTCACCTACCGGATAGTGTCACATGACAGATTGCTTTCACCCCCCAAAATCTATCATACCTTTCCCCGTGTTTAGATGTATGGTGAGTAGTTAGGTCACACGTTGTTCTTCACCTACCGGATAGTGTCACATGACAGATTGTTTTCACCCCCCCCAAATCTATCATACATCTGCCCGTGTTTAGATGTATGGTGAGTAGTTAGGTCACACGTTGTTCATCACCTACCGGATAGTGTCACGTGACAGTTTGCTTTCATCCCCCCAAATGTATCATACCTCCCCCCGTGTTTAGATGGATGGTGCGTAGTTAGGTCACACGTTGTTCATCACCTGCTACTGGATAGTGTCACGTGACAGATTGCTTTCACCCCCCAAATGTATCATACCTCTCCCCCGTGTTTAGATGGATGGTGCGTAGTTAGGTCACACGTTGTTCATCACCTGCTACTGGATAGTGTCACGTGACAGTTTGCTTTCATCCCCCTAAATCTATCATACCTCTCCCCGTGTTTAGATGTATGGTGCGTAGTTAGGTCACACGTTGTTCATCACCTGCTACTGGATAGTGTCACGTGACAGTTTGCTTTCATCCCCCTAAATCTATCATACCTCTCCCCGTGTTTAGATGTATGGTGCGTAGTTAGGTCACACATTGTTCATCACCAGCTACCGGATAGTGTCACGTGACACGTTGGTTTTAACCCCCTAATCTATTATATTTCTTCCCTGTGTTTGGATGGACGATGAGTAGTTAAGTCACGTTATTATTCACCTGCCACCGGATAGTGTTACGTGAATATTTAATACAGCGCCTAAGTCAATATTTGAACCTTTAAATTGTACCTAAAGTTTGACTTAAATATCAGTTTTTCTAAATAATTTGCTTTATATGTAAAACGCACAAAATAAAAGTGAAAATTAATGTTATTCCTGTTATTATAGCTGTACTAGTTAGTTTATGGTTAACTTTTTAACTCGGTATCTATATTTTTTTGATCCGAGATTAGTTTAAAATGGAATTATCCAATGTTTCATACAGAGATCAAAAGCTTGATATCCATCACTAGATTGTTAGGATATGAAATTGCCCAAACTGAAATATTAGTATGCATAATATATTTAGATTTAAATATAGTTTTATATTATTTCAATTTAGTTTTTTTAATGTCAGATATCCATTTTCAAAATATTAACCGTCAGTTGTGAAATACCTGTAGACTTTGATCTGTACATTATTTAAAAAAGATGTGAGATGGAACAAAACCTCCAATTTCCATCTTAATTAGCGGCGGAGCGAAACTGGCGCTGTTTAATCAAAGTCGTGACTTGAATGAAATATAGCAAAGAGTCACGTGATGGAAGTCAGAGCTGCCTTGTAAAAGGTGGCGCGGAGGGAGGAGAGTGCAAGGGGAGGAGAGGCTTATTGTGAATTGACGGAAAGCTCATTAACCATCTGGAGTGTTCATTGTATGGAGCTCAACTAGTCTATACACTTGTATTCATGAATTGACAATACAGTAGCTTGCATCGATGAAAGAGATTGCAATTGTATATTTCTACAAATGTGTAAGTAAGTATTTCTTGCGTCAGTTCAATTATTTCAGATAAATTTATCTTATTCCTTTCAGGTTTAGTATTTATTAAGGGACAGCATCTCGATAACATCCTCTTTCTTTGGCATCTCCTCTTGAATACCTATGAGTATGTGCAAATATTTGTAAAAAGT